>NC_136802.1:17825531-17868031 GCF_951216825.1 Electrona antarctica
TATCTGTGGAACCAAGTCAAACAAAATGTAATGCCTCAACTCTACAATTCCAAGTGCTTGTATGTTATGATTATTTTAGTGAGTCGCGGCCTGAAAAGGTTGAGAACCACTGTCATAGTCATAGATGACTTTCTAGCTTCAATCACATATCTGCTCGCATCCAATTTCCTAGGCTCTGACAACTAAACCACTTTTCGATAAGCGGTCATCCTAGCTTAATGCTTGCAAGAGATAGTTACATAACCTCATTTGCATCGTTAGATTCCAAAAGCAGAATCCATTCTCACTCACGCACACGCACACACACACACACACACACACACACACACACACACACACACGCACGCACGCACGCACGCACGCACGCACACACACACACCTTACCTCATTGTAGGATGTCTCTCTGGAGGAAAGGAGAGGGTTCGATTCCCTCCGAGGCATACCCTTTGAACTGGCTCACATAGACCTGCCTGAGCATCCCACACAACACAACACAAGCTAGTTAGTGCACTGTTTCTCAACATCAGGTCCAGGGACCACCAGGGGGTCCACACATGTCATGGAGGTATATAGATATATTTTTGGATAGTGACAGGTGACAGGAAATGGGGAGAGATATGGGGGGTGACACGCAGCAAAGGTCGTCGGGATCGGGAGTCGAACCCGCGACACGCCATTATGCTGGCTTAGCAATAGGTGCCCAGACCTCTACACTAGCCGCCCGGGGCCAGCTCACAAATATTATTGCAGTGTGTTGTGAGTGAGCGTGTAGATCAATAGCCTATACCACTATAAACAAGTAGACAAAGCTACATTACAGTAATTCTAAGTGCAAAATGTATCTTTATGATAAGTATAGAATATAACCTCAGTGAACTAAATACCCGTCCCATTTTCTTTTGTTCGTTTTTCAATATTATTATTCTCCTCCAGTCTTTCGATGATGATGATGATGATGATGATGATGATGATGATGATGATGACGAAAACTATAGAATATCTGGTGATGCGAGGTTAGGTCCGCCTATGATGCTATCACTGGGTGGGGTTTCACTCTGACCTCACTGTCTCCACTCTGACGTGACGTCAGATCCACTCCCACACAAGCATAAACTGCTACAGTATAGGTTCAACTCAACAGAGCAGTTATTTAATTCGGTGACCACGCACGCGCGTATATACGCGTGCGTGTGCGCGTGTGGGAGGGAATGGTATATGGATACTGTCCGATACTCTGAAAAAACCTATAGGCTACTTCAACTGGGATCCCACGTAGTCTACCCGCTACTGTGCCTACACGCCCACACCGCCACCACCACCACGTGGAAATATTGTAATAGAAAAAGTTATATGAGCCTATATATTAGGCCTATAAAGACGACATGTTAGGCTACTTAATAGCCCATGCATGGGTCAATTTATGATTGATCATGATAATTAGTATAAGTAAAAGTAGCCTATACCTATATTTATATGCTAAATTATCAGCAGTCTAGCCTACTCTAAAGCGGTGGGCAAATGTTTTACATAATCTTAAACGCATCACAAAATGCATAGCCAGCTGTCACTGTCACGCATAACAGCTGGTCAGCAGAGCAGTCTCCGCACTCCAATTACGTAATACGGGGGTGCCAACTTTTCCATTCGCATCATCCCACGAACTGTCAAGAGGATTATCCCATGCTGCTATATCGCAAACAAATTATAATCACAGACACAGTCACACAACCCTCTGTGCCTCAAACTCTGATGTTCTATATATTTAAATAAACTTAAATAAAAATAAAAGCAATACGCTGTAAATCCTATAACCTTACCTTAACTTGAATACATCCTTCTGAGAGAATATTCCATGTATCCAAATCCTTTATATTTCAAGGTAGTGGACAATAATACGGCAGCAGCAGAGGTTGTCTTTGCAGAACTGTGGAGCCATGAGCTTGCAGCGATTGTAAAATATTAGTCATTATTATGCTGATGCTCTGTGTGATGGTGATGAATGATGATGTCAGAACGAACGTCGACGAATAATGATCGACAGCCAGGGAATCGGCGGCGGCGCGCTGACCACAATGAAGGTTCCAAATCTAAAGTGTTCCAAAGACAACGCGGGGGCGCGCAGAAAGGTAGGCGGGGCTGCATGGGGGAGATCATATGGATGGAGCTGGAGGCAGGATCCGCTGGAGGGGAGTTCAGATGATCACTGTGATGTTTTTTTACTTTATTCTTCATTTGAGCCACGGACCACCATTTGATGACATTTTAGATTTATCCTCTCAGACCCAAAAACTAAAGAATATTGTGTTCATGTGTTGTCATTGCAAGATTGCATAAATTGCACAATTCCATACTGAATTGATGTTAGTATAGGCATAAGAGATAACAGGCAAACGTTTGATCAAAATAAAATAAAAATCTATATTCTATAATTGTGTAAACTTCTTGTAAATTAAGTAACACAGATGTTTAACAATCATGTATTATGTAACTCTTGAGAGTGTAAAATGAAACCAAATGGACCCGTAATGGTTGTTAATCCATTTGGTTGTTAATCTCAAGAGTTAAAGTTCTATAAGGGTTCATTTGGTTACCAACTTTCCATCATTTATCTGCATGGGGACCACCTGGAACCTCCTCAAGTACCACTTGGTGTTGGTGGTCCTCGGACCACATGGTTGAAAACCACTGCTTCTTTCCCTGATAGCTTTTCATTTCCCCAAAACATTATAAAAAAAATAAGTGAAAAAAGTAATTAAAGAAAACACGGGCACCTCACATAGGCTATTAGGAGGGCAGACTGGGCTTCAGCCAACCGAAAAAAGGATGGGTGTTTTTGATGAATCTATCATGGTAAAAATGGAATTTGAACGGGTTTGTATATAGGAAGGGGGAAGGGCAGCTAAAATGAATATCTAATTAAAATCTAAATACTGAATCGAGCAACTTAGAAACTGTCTGGGGTGTTCACATAAGTCTGAGTAGATGATAAAATGAAATCACCAAAAGTTTTTTTGAAAGTGAAATATCCCTTTAAAGGAGCATTCAGTGATTTGGAAACCCCCCCCCCGGTCCGCCCCGTAACAAGATGTGCACATGCACGCACTACAGTGGGGGGACACGCGACAGGCCAACAGAAGTTACAGCATACACACCAAGGCCCGCCCCCGCTCGATCATGATTGGCGGAAGGCCCCTCTCTATCCTGATTGGATGAAGGCTGGGCCACCTAGCCAAAAACGAAACCTAAGCTTTTTAACTGGGGACAGGGAGGAACAGGGTCAGCACACTCTATAGTAGGGAGGATTATCACAACAAAACAAAAAAATAAGTGATATTTGAAATAAGTGAAATCACTGAATATACTTACTGCTTAATTCTATTGCAAATTCTTCTATATGCACCGTAAAGGCTATTGTAGTAGGCCACTACATGTACGTACACCTAGGCCTATTCCTATTATATCAGGAATATCTGAGCTGTTTTGCATTGTTCTTCCCTTTATTGAAAACTACAAAGGATGCGAGCGTGTATAATTTCACCTTTTTTAACACCTCTACACCGGTGATGTGAGAAAAAAGTTGAAGGAGCTTGCTAATTCAGTCAAATTCTCTTTGAGATGTCTGATTGATGCCAATTTAAGTTCAACCATAGCCAAGACAACTAAGATTAGCAGTGCCTGTATCCGATTGTCCATTCAGGCATTCTAATTTCACATATTTGGACAATGCTAGAAGTGACAAACTGAGTTTTTGTCCATTGCAGTCAAAAAGTAGGCAGCAGTAGCCCATAAGGGCCTGGGATTTACCATACTGTAAATCCTATAAATCCCAGGCCGTGTTTCTACCCTCCAAAGAACGTAGATATTTCCTCAAGGCAAAGTTGGAACGATTATACATAATTATTTTCTGACTTTCCGATCTATATCTGATAAGAGTATCCCAGGGGCAAACAAACAAACAAACACAAACATCTCTGCACAGAGTCTGCATAGAGAGTATGTTTTCGGTGGACACACACGTGTGCACGCAGTAGCCTACTCCGGGGTATAGTTTCATCAAAGGAAATCATCAGGAAATGTCCATTCCCATGGGAAATTCTGCTGCACAGTTACCGTTTCAGTGAACTAATCACTGAGGACTGCATAACTATAGCAGCATATACTGTAACTAATGAACTAGAACCTGCTTTACTTAATTTGACTACTGTAGGCCACATTTACCATATGGCATTTTGATTGTTCAAGACTTATTTTAATTGATTTCAGATTAAACTAACACTAAATTAGGAAATTGTTATATATACTTTAGTCTGTGCGTAGCATCATTAAATTCATGGTCATACATTGTTTGATTTTAGTCAGGCATGCACTTTGATAGATAGGCAGAGTCACTTTGAAATGAAAACCCCAACATGCCTTGCACTGCATCGACGAATGCGCGCGTGATGCGCGCGTGATCGGCCGTAGCCAATCGGAAGAAGGAAACACAGCCGCCTACTTACTGTTTCTGCGCCGTTTAAAAAAACTCTGAATCTAGGCTGCATCTGCGGTGATTGAAGAGAACGCTAGACGTTCTGGGATCATTTCTGATGTTTGCTGCGTCAAGGTTACAATATTAACGCTTCTGAAGAGAAATAAAGTGTCGGTCCACGATGTCACAACCGTACCCTGATTTTATAACTGACTGCCCAACAAACTGGCTGTAATTTAACATATAGAAGCCATTTTGGTAGTAAATTCCCCTGAGGACCCTCAAACTACTGTAGACAGCAAGGACACACAGATAAAGTGTAATTATGGGAGACTTAATGGCAAAAGGGAGTGATTCTCATTATAGCTGCATGTCGACCGTACAACTTGTACAAGTAACCTCTGTAAACAGTGCAAGACTGTACAGCTGTTCAAAAATAGCCTCGCAGTGGCCAGATGCGAATCTGCCAGTATGGCCAAGCCATGAGGCTAGTTCAAAAAGCTGTGGGCAATATATTATAATGTCATATATATTCTTTCCTTTCGTCTTTGTTGTGCTTGTTTTACACAGTGGATGTGAGATTTTACTGTAGACTATAATGTGTCATCAAATAGCATATCTTTAATTCACATATTTAAAAAAATATATATAGTATATTTCTTTGTCATCCCTTGTGTGTTGTGGGATGCTGGTCAAGCTTTCATCTTTTTATTTGAAATTTCTCCTTTGCTATTATTGCACAAGGGCACGGCTTCCACATGTCATTTGATAAGTGCTGAGGATATTAAGTGGCGAATGTAAGAATGATGATATGGCCTCATTTATTGTACTATACACTTTGCAAGGTACAGTATAGTTGCAAGGTACAGTAAATTGTGCATGATATATCTTTGATACAAATATATCACTGCAAATGTGAGCAGAGCACTCATATGACACAATGCAGAACAAACGTAGGAGAAAAAGGTCATTCTGATGATCACACAGCAGGGAAGGGGTGATGGTGGGGGGAAGTGGGAGGGAAGATGAAGAGAGATCTTCTGAAGCAGATAGACGGGTTTGTGTAAACACAAGTAGCAATACAAACAGGAGATGCTGCCCCGATAAGGAAATTAAGGGAAAGGGTGCAACTCAAATAAGCCAAGACTGATATACACAAACTGTTCAAATGAGAGAGAGAGAGAGAGAGAGATAGAGAGAGAGAGAGAGAGAGAGAGAGAGAGAGAGAGAGAGAGAGAGAGAGAGAGAGAGAGAGAGAGAGAGAGAGAGAGAGAGAGAGAGATGAAAAGAGAGGTTAGCTGTAGAAGCAGGCCAGTAGTGCATGTGGGAAATGCAGGCCTGTTCCTTAGGTGTTATTCAGTTCAGTTTATTCAGCAAGACTCTGCAACTGATGCAACTCTTAAAGCAGAAAAAACGATGTACAATCACTGCGTTCACTTCAAAGGGGGATTCTGAATCTTGAAGCAGAGGCAGCAGAAAATATTTGGATTAAAGTCTATCATTGCCACTACTAGATGAAGCAACCAAGAAGCATTCGACTTTTGGATCATCGTGTTTTTGCAACCACTCTGTGAAATTCAATTTTTTTTCCGGGATTTGAGGGACAAACATCCACTTCACCGGAGGCAATTACAGGTTACGCCACAGCGAGAACACCCAGAGGTGGTTCAAAGATTATGGTTCGGTTGGCCGAGCTATGAGCTTCTCCCTGTGCACTTGTGGTCAATGAGGGAGGCAGTGCAACCCGGAGACGCTCAAATGCAAACACAGGAGCTGGAGCGAAGTTGTTGACTCCACAGTGAGGAGAGAACGGACGTGAGAAATTCTAAAGCATTTAGTCTGCTAAACAAGAGAAGACCAGGATGAAGCAGCGCAACGACAATCAGTGTGATGTGAAAATGAACCGTGATTGAGTGAACCTTTTTTGGGCACAGAAAACTCAAGTTATTGCTTGGCAGGACATTCTTAGCAATTCATTCAATGAAGGAGTCTGACCAAACCGTGGAGGCACCCCTCACCTGGGGTTTCGACCAATCCTGGACCGCCTTCCTAAAGCATGGGCGGCGTCTCCGCCTCAACACCTTGGACTTTTCTGACCTCTGGGACGAGGAGGACCTGGGAGTGGACAGCACAGAGGACGATGGAACCAACTCCAACAATCAAGTGCCAGCAGGGTGTCCTCCTCAGAGCCCTCCTGTCCCACCGCCTCTGCCTCCGCTGGCACCGCCCCTTCCCATAGCTCCTCCCCTACCACCTGCGTCCCCTGCAGGTACTCCCGTCAAATGTCGCACCTTGAAGTTACACTGGAGAGGACTGCAGAGCCTGGACCCCCTGCCCAGGAAAACCCGCTTTGGGACCCAGACCATCTGGGCTAGGCTGGAGCCAGTCCACCTGGACACGACCCAATTGGAGCACCTGTTTGAGACCAAGGGCAATAATAATACCTGTGCAACGGTCACTGGGTGGCGGGTAAGAATGAGTTGAAAAGGGATGTTGCTTTTAAGAGCTAAGGTAAATACTTTGAGGACTCCCACATGGGAAGCAAACTTGCCAAAGCTAAGCTATTACCTATTAGTATATGTTTTGTAGGATTTTCCCACGTGTCATCTCATCTTCTTACCAAGTTTACAATAAGCTGTGTACTGTATACACTGTGTAGCGTTAGTGATAGTCAGTGTACTGAATGTAACTTTTTTTGCCCATGGGCTATAATACGTATTACTTACCAGTGGATGACATTGTCCAATTAGAATGTGAAAAGAACCTACATGAATGCTGTCATACTAGTGACTGATAAAGATGATGATTCACCTTTTTAGGCAGTTTTTGTTTATTTAGATAAACTGTGAATGCAGAGAGACATACGTTGAGGGGAAACAACATGCAACACAGGAGATGCTGTGGTTATACAGTATGTGGTCAGTGCACTAAAGAAGATTACTGCAATACCCGGCCACAGCCAAAATTCAGCAACTTTCTGCTTGATGCAGGTGGTAATTTACTAATTTCTGCAGCTAATGCTGCATTATGTGACAAGATCACACTGCAGTGTATCTTTATAGTGCAGTGTCTTCCCAGCAAGACCTAATTCAGCATTAGTGTAGGCCTATAACTATCTAGGTCTCCTTCTCACAGAGCATAGAGATGTAGTATGCACCACACCATGATAAAGTAGCACTAGCAACTGCAGTGAATTATCAGTGTTTGTTTTGACCTACTTGGAGTACCAGGAGGGTGTGGTCTAGTAAGGAGGGACACACAATGAAACCCTCAGGATTCATTGAACTCTGATAGTGTCAAAGTGGACCTCTCACAGATTCAAATTAACCCTAAGGATTTTAGTTTATGTGTCAGATAAACTGTCAGACTGAAAAACTTCCTTTCAAGTGTGATTGAAATGAATTGACTGGATTCACAATGAAGAGCTCCATACAAGTAAGCCCCATACTACTTTTGCACTACACTCTAATAAAATTGACCGATCTACAAGATCACATCTCGTCACATTGCAATGTGTTGTGAGCTTGTAAATCTGCTAATCCTCCCAAATCTTTAGTCTGTATAGGATAGGGTTCAAGTGGTTCAACCTTTCTCCAGTCGTTGCATCTGATATTACAATCTCACCTATATTGGATTTGGGCAGGATAAAAAAATATAATGATACCGACTGAGGAGGCCTGTAATGGAACTGATTAAGGCATTCTCACGTTGACATACATCTTTCCTCTCTGCTTCCCCTTGCCTCAACCACAGAAGCAGCCTTCGGTCTCTGTACTGGGAGTGAAGCGCAGCAATATCATCACCATCGCCCTGAGCAGCCTGCCACCTCCTCGGCTCCTCCCCCCGGCCATATACAGTATGGACAACAGTGTGCTGGACAGGGAGGATGTCCAGGTACTGTTTCTTATGACCCCTAGGCTGGCTTTCTTTTTAGTGTGCAGAAGAGTGGGATTCTGCTTCTCCACTACACTATCTTAATATTCTTATACATTATATATTATTATTATCCAACAAGATTGCTATACTATATTATATTATCCTACATACTGTTACATTCATTATTATTGTTATTGCTATACTACTTGTATTTGCCTGCATCTCTTTCCCTGTCTATCTTCTATTTTCTTTCTTTCTATGGTTATGGTTGTTTATTTCTTGCTCAAAACAGACCTATACAGTTTGTTATAGCCCTCAGAAATTAAGCTTCAGTATCTGACCTTCAGGCTCCAGCACATTTGTCTTCTTCTTCTGCCTTTCTTTTTCTTTTATTACCATTTCTATTAGTATTCATCCTTTGTTGAGTATGAAAGATGAGCAGGATGCAGCAGACACAAGAGAGGAAAAGTTCCGATTTGTTTTGACAGCGAGGCGGAAGGGGGGGGTACATACTGTGTACGGATATTCACATTTCGCCAGGGGGGTCAAAGAAGGTTACCAGAGCGTGGGGTTTTGACTACGACAATTTATTTTTGGGCACAAAATGCCCTGAATCTGTCTGTTCTTGTATGAACCAGTGACCTGCTAGATTTAAGCAGCCAACAGACTGAATGGTTAGAATTTTGTATAATGTTAATGTAATTTTATATCATTCCTCTCTTTCTCTCTTTCCGTTTTCTCTCTCTCTCTCTCTCTCTCTCTCTCTCTCTCTCTCTCTCTCTCTCTCTCTCTCTCTCTCTCTCTCACTCTTCATCTCCCTGAACCTCTCTCAAAACAGAGGCTTCAGTCATTGGTCCCAAGTGAAGAGGAACTCCAACTGATTCATGAGGCCAAGTCTCTGTCCCCACATTCACCTCTGGCCCAGGCTGAGCTCTGCCTCCTCACACTGGGGGATATCCCTCACCTTAGCTCCAGGCTGCAGCTGTGGGCCTTCGCTCTGGACTATGACACCTTAGAGAGGGTCAGTGACAAAATTCTTTTTTTATGGCATTTGATTTGACAAAGGTCTAGTAGTGTCAAGGTTATTCTATACTCTGTTGATTTATTACTTTTTATTCCTATTATTTCCAGGAAATTGCTGAGCCACTGTTCTACCTGAAGTTAGCGATGGAACAGCTGTCAGCCAATCAGACATTCAAATGTATACTGGCTACGGTGCTAGCCATTGGTAACTTTCTCAATGGATGTAAGGTGAGTGAGTGCATTACTGTGTCATCCCCACTGCATGCACCTGAACTGAGGGGAGGATTCATTCATTTATACACTTATACTTTATTGTATTAATCATTAACATCTGACTGTTTCTCCTCTTCCTGCACACACACACACACACACACACACACACACACACACACACACACACACACACACACACACACACACACACACACACACACACACACACACACACACACACACACACACGGATGTGGGTAATTCCCTCAGGCCCGTGGTTTTGAGCTGAGCTATCTGGGGAAGTTAACTCAGGTGAGGGATACTCACTCACGCCAGCCTCTGTTGCACCATGTCTGTGTTCTTCTGCTGGAGCTTTACCCGCAATCCAGTGACCTCTACTCTGACATCACCGCCGTCACCAAAGCCAGCAAGGTGCGTGTGTGCGTGCATGTGCGTGCGTGTGCGTTCGTTCGTGTGTGTGTACACTCTATCTGCATCTCTCTCTCTCGTTTCTATGGTTTTGTGAGTAAAACCACTATCCACACATCACGTTTGTCTCCTCTGCCCTTAAATAGCATCACCCCCCCCCCTAATCCAGTGCTTTCTCTCTCTTGTTCTTCTTTATCCATTGCTCTTTCTTTTTCTCTCATAAGTTTTACCTAACTTTGCAGGGAAAACATGCACATGTACTGTACTTTTACCGTTACTTTTACTGTACTTTTACTGTTGCACTCTTTCTTCTATCCCTTTGTTTGCTGTGCTTGCTGTGATTGATGTTTGATGTTATGTTATCTATGCTGCTGCATTGTCAGAAGGAAGCAAAAATACGTTTTACTCTTATGTACCTGTACACAAGATGCAACAATAAAATACAACCTTGAACCTTGAACCTCTCTCTCTCTCTCTCTCGCTCGAGCATGTAGCCACTTCTCATGGCGTCTCCACCGCCCTCAAAGTACCGCTCTCTGTTGTTCACAGTATGATTACGCCTTAGTCCAAACCAACCTGACCCAGCTGGAGGCCACGTGCAAAGCGTCGTGGGAGCAGCTGCGCATGCTGGAGCGAGCGGACGAGAAGCGGCGAGGGGGGAAGGGGGGTAAGAAGAACAGAGGCGACGACGAGGCTGCAACGCCCCCGGAGGGATCCCTACGCCGCAGGTTGCCAAAGTTCTTGAAGGAGTGCGAGGAGAGGCTGAAGGTCCTGAGAGCTGTCCATCGCCGGGTTATCAACAGGTAGAGGCTGTGGCTGTAGTTTTAACCACTTTTTTTTAAATAATATTTTGTATTGATTTTTTCATTTCATGACAAAGACAAAACAAAACCAGACACAGACAGCTCAGCTCAGACACGTTGCGAAACAAAGGGCACAGATATTACACACATACACATACCGTCCTACATCCATAAAAACATGCGAGGGCTGAGGTTTCATGTATTTAATTTTCTGTTCCAAGGGCAACAAACAAACCAAAGAAATTGTGTGAATAAGCGACACATTCAATACTGTGCAAACAAAATACTTAGCATTCCTATGGTCACATAGCATATTCACACTCAAAACCACAATCTTGTTGTACTGCTGGCAACTGAGCGGTGTCTCTGGAGTAGCTGGTGTTTATGTGCCTTGCGCAAGGGCATCTTGAACAGTGGCGGAGATAAGGAGTACTTGTATCTTCACACTGTCTGTGTCTCTCACTCTTGCTTTTGTCTTTCTTTCTGTCGGCCTTCTAAGTCTCACCCCTTTCACCCTCCTCCTCCTGTTATCTTGTTTTGTTCTTTATACAGTATCGCGCCATTCTTGTTTTATGACCTTTGATTATGATTGTTAATCTTTCTTGTCTCTCCATGCAGGTTCCACTCGTTCCTGTTGTTCCTGGGCTACTCGCGGGCCATGGTGAGAGACACGAGCCCCGAGGACTTCTGTAGGATCATCAGTAACTTCTCTCTGGAGTACAGAGCCACACGGCTTGCCATCTTGCAGCAGAGGGAGAGGGAGAGGGAGAGAGAGAGAGGGAGTAGCACGGCACCCAACACACCCGGAGCACGGAGGAAGCGTCAGCCGACCCCCTTGTCAGAGGTAGAGAGGGACAATGGAAGATGGAGAGAGAGAGAGAGAGAGAGAGAGAGAGAGAGAAAACGGGTTTTAACTTTACATCTTCTCCTCTACATTCTCTCCTTCCTGTTTAAGATCACTCTTCCTTTTAGAAGCAACGTCAATATATACACTTTTAAGAACATTTGAATCTCCCTTGAGCACCTGGTTGGCTGTACATTTAACTGTACATGCTGTTGTCCGTGCTGGCACACGGTAACACGGTAAACTAGAAAAAGTGCCCTTCTGGGCACAGGTCTCCACCAGGAGGATAGAAGTGTGTGAGATGTTTGGCAAAATGTTTAGGAGTAATATAAACAGGTTTTTTTGTTTGTTTGTTTTTTGCAACAATTTTCTTCATTTTGTTGAGGAAATGCAGAGCCAGATCACTCATCGAATCTCTGAGGATAGAATTCTGGATGAGCAGGACGATGTGCAGCATTTTGAACGAAACACTGCCACTCCTGAAAACTTTAGAAGGCAATGTTAGCCAATCAGTGTAGAATCTGAGAAATCCAACAGATTCGTCTTGATCATATGACTACAGAGATCATGTGTACCGATTTGCGTGAGATTTGGATGAAATCTGTGCCACTAACATAAGCAATGTGTTTAGCAGAAATCGGCCTCATGGTGGCGCTATAACCGGCAGATGTGGAGGGATGCAGGGACAATGTTTTTCCATGGCCTCTAGGGAGTGCGCATACATAAGTTGTATACAGATTGATAAAGTTATAGCTAAAAACAGGAATTGGCCTGTTATAGCGCCACCATGAGGCTGATTTGGAAAAGAATGAGTGGCATGTCGTCCTTGGCCTAGTGGAAATGTGCGTGTATAATTTCACGGAAATTGCACACTGTGTTTGTGATTTGTGGCATTTTGTTTGAAACGGACCAATTATGTGAGCTTTGGAAGCCAATATTAGCCAATCAGGATGGAAGATGGGAAATTGTGCAGATCTGTGTTGATCACATGACTATGGAGATAGTGTATACCGAATTGTGTGATGTATGGATAAAATGTGTATGAGTAATCTACAGAAATGAGTTTTGCCTAAATCGGCCTCATGGTGGCGCTATAACAGGCCGTTGAGGAATATTTGGGGCAGAGGTTCGTCGTTGGCATCCATGGAGTGTGTGTGCAAAGTTTGGCATGGATCGGGCCAACGGTGGCGGAGATTAGCTGGTAACGGACGGACGGAAGGAAGGAAGGAAGGAAGGAAGGAAGGAAGGACGGACACACACACGGACCGAGTGCAAAACATACTCTCTCCCCATGCCTTCGGCCTGGTGGAGACAATGAAACTCATGTCATTACAGTGTTTACCCTTCTATGACACATTAGTCCCATGTATTGCACTGCTTTACCCGGCCGGCGTCCCCCCCGTTTCCTGTATCTCGATCTCCCCTTGCAACCGACATATATCTAGAGATTCCACTGTTAAGTTCTTAGCTTACGCATGTTTCATGAAAACTACTTTTTATGTATGTGATGTATTGCCATGCTTTTTTGTTCTTGCTTAATGTAAATCGCTCTGGATTAAGAGCGTCTGCTAAATGCCTAAATTGTAAATTGTAAAAATTGACAGCAAACCACACCCCACTGCCACAAAGACCCATGTATAAGCATCAGGCTAAACTTTTGACCTTTGAAAAACAGAGGAGGTTCTGAGGTTCCCCCATTAAGCACTTAAACCCATACAGTACTTTGTTGACTGGGGTACCCCAGGGGTGTGCATGCCAAGTATAATTAAGGCAACGTTTCAGTCATAGACATTCTTGAGCCATCTGCTCAGTTGCCTGGAGAGGGTCATTTCATTTGATCCTAATATAAATGCACCACGTCTCTGTGTGTACGTGTGTACGTACGTCTGAAATCCATATAACTCGAGAACCATTTGCCCCACCGACTTCAAATGTGACACACGCGTTCCACACCACCACTGGGAGTGCAGTGCCTGGTGTCAAGTCCGTTGGCTCGCTGGTTGTCCAGACCCAGCACAAAAGCCTCTGCCCGGGATCTGGACAGGGCCCCTGCCCACTGTGCCCAGGCGCTGGGCATCTCCATATGAAGCTAGCCTGTTCTGCCACCTGTATAGGCTATACTCCATATTTGGGCATGCCTGACAAATATCTCCATATGGGCAAAAAAAGGACACAGACATAATAACTGGGTGGAGCATGCATTTCCATCGTTCTAAGTATAGGACAGTGCCCAACGGTCACCACTCTAGTTCATTAAATAAAATGAAGAATAAATAATAAATAATACACAATTCAAACACTTGTGTGACTTGTAATGCGTTGATTCCCTATAGGAGAGTATAGAACAGTATAAACTGGAGGAGGTGCTGAGGACCCCAGAGCCAGCGTTCAGACTGGACCTCACTTTGCCCCGAAACCGCAAGAGGATGAGCAATATCAAAGGTGTCTGTCTGTCTGTCTGTCTGTCTGTCTGTCTGTCTGTCTGTCTGTCTGTCTGTCTGTCTGTCTGTCTGTCTGTCTGTCTGCCTGCCTGCCTGCCTGCCTGCCTGCCTGCCTGCCTGTATGTCTGTCTGTCTGTCTGTCTGTCTGTCTGTCTGTCTGTCTGTCTGTCTGTCTGTCTTAAAGTTAATCTGAACATGATGTTGATGTTTCAGGTCCATTCTCTCGGAAGCTGAAGTGGTGAGAGGAGTCCTGCACTGGCCAAAGTTGTCTCAGGCATACCTGCCAAGTGCCAAGTTCCAACACTAGGCTGTGAAAGAGGGAGGTTTTCTGGACGATGGGCATATGGCCTACCCTCTGTCCCCTACCCCAACCCTACCGTCTCTGTCCCCTGCCCCAACCCTACCCTCTCTGTCCCCTGCCGCCCCCAACCCTACACCTCTGTCCCCTGCCCCAACCCTACCCTCTCTGTCCCCTGCCTCAACCCTACCCTCTGTCCCCTGCCCCAACCCTACCCTCTCTGTCCCCTGCCCCAATCCTACCCTCTCTGTCCCCTGCCCCAACCCTACACCATAGATTAGAATATAATAAAGAAATCACACGCGTGTGAAGTGAGGGGCGCTCTTATCATCATAGGCTACATCATCATTCCGGCCAATCACAATTTGTGCCCTAACTTTTGTCAAAACTGTCAAAACTTGATGGCATTCAATGTTTGTGTTTGCACAGACACTCAAAACTGGACATTCATTGTCAATGGCATTCAATGTTTGTGTTAGGACAATGTTTGTCTTTACACAAACCCTCAAAGCTGGACATAGGAGGGGCTAGCGCCCCTCAACAAGGATGTTGTGAATGTAAAATGAATGACTTTTTAATTAGTCATTGGTATTAAAAAAAATAATAATCACACCCGTATGCAGTGAGCACCGCTCTTATCATCATACATCACATTCCGTGCTCAACCAATCAGCTGAGCACATCCTCATACAGACATTCACAAATTAAGCTGTGCATAGGAGCCGGTCAAAAAATATATATATTGTAAAGCATTATCCAACTCACGGAAACATGACACATGCAGCAAAATGTACCAAACATCACAAAAAATATAATGTACAAATTGATTGAAGGTGAATGAATAAATAAATAATATCAGTTTAAAGTTTAAAGTTTAAATTTGTTTTTCGACATAAACATGACGATGATGATGATGAAAAAGTTGATGGTCCAAACAAACTTTATTTAATTTGAATCAATGGATTTTTTTTTGGTTTTGATACAATTTGCTGTGAACCTTTGTCCTTTTATTTGTCAAAGTTGCATGTTTTTGTGCTACATTATTTTGCAAACTTGATCTACCACTTAGACAAGACAAGGAATGACAAACGAATATCTGCTCTGCCTATTCAATTTGAATGTAAATGTGTACAGTCAGTCAATGATTAATAATAATAAAAACATCTGACATTAAACATCTGTCTTGAGTGAGTTTGTGTGTGCGCGTGTCTGCGACCTGCGTACAACAAGCACGTTTGCATGCTATTTACTAATAGAGAAAAAAATGATGCAACATATATCTATGCAATGTGACATAGCTCTGTTTACAAAATGCGGTACCAACTGTTAGTATACTGTATACTTGTATATATAATACTTTCCCCATTTTCAATTGTTTTTAAAATGTGACACTTAATTGATTTGACAATGTAAACCTATGTTTTCTCATGCCAATAAAGCTCCTTTGAATTGAAGTGAATGAATTGCATGCATGCGCGCGTCGGCATGCGCGTGCCCGCACATGCGCATGTGCTGTGCGTGGTTGTTGTCCGCCTTGATTGATTTGCGTGTCCACCAATCCACGAAAGGAATGTCTCGCTCAGGCTTTGGAACATCCAACCAGAGATCAGTATTCCCGATGGGCGTGATTCGTTGCATAGTGTTGCCATGTCCGCTTATTATAAGCGATAATGGGTTTGTTTTTTTCTGTAAAGTTACTTGTAAATATTGCGGGTTGTGGCGTTTTTGGGGGGCTTAATAGTTTCTAAATTGTAGTTGATGACTTTGGGCTTGTTTCATAATGTTTTTAAACCAGTGATTCTCACACATTTTCATGTGAAGGACCCTACATCTAAAACAAATTGTGCCAAGATGAAAAATCTGGGGCAAAATGGAATTGGGGCGACCTGACCTGTTACCGGCAGGATTACATACAAGATTTGTGTTGTTAAAATGTTTCAAGGAATACTTCATACATTTTGTGCACCTTTCTAAACTAAAATTGTTATATGGAACATATAACCTCGAATTGCACCTTTTTAAACTAAATTGTGTTATGGTAGTTTTAGGCCTACCTAACTTACTACACGCTTCGACAGTGTTCGCCAAGCTCGTTTGAACAACCTAAATACACAACGAATCAAACTACGAAACAGTGTAACTGCCATGACCAAATCAGCTAAAAGTAACTTCATTAATGATAAAGCTGAGGAAAACAAAAACAATCCTCATGAGCTCTGGAAGCTACTAAACAATACACTAAGCTATGGTCAGAAACTAAAAACCAGATTTTCGAACATAAACATCAAATCTGACAACACTCTCATCACTGACAACCTTGATGTGGCCAACTACTTGAATATCTTCTTTACAAACATATCAACAACTCTGGTTAACAAACTGCCCTCCCACTCTGGGCTCTTTGGTGTAGAGCACATTACAACCTTCTACAAAAACCTAGGTGTTTGTAAAGACGATTTTAAACTAGTTATGGTAACAACTGATGAGGTAATTAAGAAACTGAGTGCCCTCCAACCCCACAAGGCCACAGGCCATGACAACATTCCCTCCAAATTTCTCAGAGACTCAGCCATCTCTATAGCTCCAATCATCACCCACATAGTAAACCTCTCCATCAAACAGGGACAGGTCCCCCAAGATTTCAAACTGGCCAAAGTAACCCCCTTGCACAAGAAAGGGAGTAAATTAGACCCCGGCAACTACCGCCCTATTTCTATTCTTAGTTCCATCTCGAAAGTGATGGAAAAAATAGTCTATGAACAGGTTGAAAAGTATCTTGCCACTAATAAATTATTGTACGAGTTCCAATCTGGCTTCAGAACATCCCACTCCACTGACACATGCCTCCTCTATTTGAGCGACCACATCAAACAAGAGGTGGACGCTGGCAAATACTGCGGCATGGTCATGCTGGACCTCCAAAAGGCTTTTGACACCGTGAACCACTCCATACTGGTTAACAAGCTAAAAGCAATTGGTTTCGATAGCACATCAGTGAGCTGGATGCAATCCTACCTGGAGGGGAGAGAACAGATGGTGGAAGTGAACGGAACACTGTCCCCCCCCCTCCCAGTGAGCTGTGGCGTTCCACAAGGAAGCATACTAGGGCCTCTACTGTTCCTAATATATGTAAACGACATGACTTCAGCCTGTGACTGCAACTTGTTCCTGTTCGCAGATGACTCAGCACTGCTGGTCTCGGACAGGGACAAACTGCAGGTTGAAAATGCCCTCAGCTCTGAACTCGGTAGAATCTGCACCTGGCTCGCTGATAACAAACTATCTTTACACCTGGGAAAAACTGAATCCATTCTCTTTGGCTCTATTAGTAATCTCAGCAAGGCAAATGGCTTCTCGGTTAGAGTGGGTGACAATGTTATCACACGTAAAGATGAAATTACCTACCTAGGTTCCATCCTGGAGGCTAATCTTTCCGGTGATAAAATGGCCACCAACGTAATCAAAAAAGTCAACCATAGAACAAGATTCCTCTACAGGATCTCCTCACTGGTCAACAAAAACACCTTGAAGACCTTAACAGGAGCCCTTGTACAGGGTTTCTTTGACTATGCATGCACCTCCTGGTACCACAGCACCTCAAAGGCCCTTAAAACCAGGCTCCAGACTTCCCAAAACAAACTGGTCAGGCTCCTACTTGATCTAGCCCCCCGAACCCACCTCACCCCTGCCCACTTCGACAGGCTGGAATGGCTTAGGGTCGACGACAGAGTACAGCATCTTGCAATGGGTCTGGTCCACAAGATTCGATACACCACCAAGATACCCATGTACCTGTCTAGATACTTCCTTAATGTTAACGAAGTCCACACCCACAACACCAGAGGGAGTGCAACGAACCATGTACAACCCAGATTCGGCACAAACAAGGGTCTAAATTCTTTTCGCTCCTATGCCACCAAAATGTGGAACGCCCTACCAACTGTCATTAAGACATGCGAATCCCTTGACTCCTTCAAAACCGCTCTCAAAGGGCACCTACGGATGGCTGCAATTCGAAACTGGCCCCCGTAAAATCTGAATCCCCCCCCCGCCCCCCCCCTTTTTTCCCCTCACTGTATATATTTCTTTTCCCTTTTTACCTCCTTTTTGATGAATTCTTTTTTGATGAATTCCTGTTCTGTCTATAGAAGTGTCTATTTGTACGTCTCTAAATGTTTTGATGATTTGAACATGGTGGACCCTGTTGGAAACAAGTGTAATGCTTAATTGGGTCGTCCACTCACAGTTAACAGCCTTTGTATTGAGTTTGTGCTTGAAATGTACTGTAATTCTGCAAACTGTTAATAAATTCTTCAATCAATCAATCAATCAATACACTACAGGGAACACATGTACATGGTTTCTATTTGTTTTACTCTTTGATTGATCTTTATTCTATCCCTTTGTTTGCTGTGCTTGCTGTGTTTTGTTGATTTGCATGTGCTGCTGCATTGCTTGAAGGAAGCAAAACAAAAATACGTTTTAATTCTTATACCTGTACACAAGATGTAACAATAAAGAACAACCTTGAACCTTGAGGCTACTTTTGGGCTTGTTTTTATGGACCTGGTTGCTTATTTCTCTCACACAATCTGGCAGTGGTGCCTGCCAGTTGCTGGACGGTTGGACGACGCCATTTCGTGGTTAGCTTAGCTGGTTTCAAGGTGATGGTATCAGACAATTGACTCGGATATTAACCTACACAAGTAAAAACAACGGTTGAATTTTACTCATTTTTAATAGTAAGCTCCCGGTGAGTATTTTTAACAGAGAGATTTTTTTCCCCCTATTTTTATTTTTTATTTTTTTTATTTTTCTGACTTTGAACCATCTTTGGGATTTTTTTGATTTTATTTTTAATGTATTTTTCTGGCTGGTATTCTCACTGAGACTGTGTTTGGCTTTTATAGTGGCGTACATTTTGTGATTCGGCTGGTGGCGATTGTAATTAGTTTACAGCTTCCACAACAAGCGACACACGTCTTTTGCCTTGGTTTTTTTCCTCTCGAATAAGACATTTTAAACCTGGTATTTTTAATTTTTCAGGGTTCACACTACAGTATGAGCGTATTTGATTGTTTGTGGTCGTGTTTTTAACGAGGTGGAAAAGATCGAATCGAAGATCGTTCTTTTCTGGACAGAATGATAGGTGGTGCTTTTTCTGGAAATCCGTTTTTAAAAGGCTTTTTATTGTCATTCTTTGTTTTACCCCCACCAGTAACCTGATTTTACGGCCGTTTGAAGTTGGCTGCTAAAGATGTGTTTTTCGTATTTTCTTGGTAATCTTCAGACAGTAAAACGTTATGTCCCTGGCCTGACAAGTGATGTTTTTCCGATGAAGAGAAAGAGAGAATGGGGGCGTTTTCATGAAGCAAGCATACAGCTCTGTTTTGGCGTGTTGTGCTGCCATAGACTGATGCTATATATTGGGAGTTTCAAGTTTGTATATCTGGTGAATATCTATGATAATCATTAAAGTCATGATCTGCAGATTAAGAAACCCATGTTGCATCCATACCTGTTTGTTCTGCATACTGCTTAGCCTAAAAAAGCCAAGGCTGGTGCATAGTTGTTTGTTTGTTTGTTTGTAATTAAAATGAATTAATGGACTATAAATTCGCCTAGTTTTGGCCATTAACCCAGGGAAGGGGGGCTCGATCTTAACTGTCTTTCGTGAATGATCACTTTGTATTCCCATCTATAAATGGTAAATGGTGCATTTATATAGCGCCTTTATCCAAGGCGCTTTACAGAGATTGTGCATTACATTCACCCATTCACACACACATTCATACACCGATAGCAGCGGAAACCATGCAAGGCACCAACTAGCACATCGGGAGCAATTAGGGGTTCAGTGTCTTGCTCAAGGACACTTCGACAGTAACTCTGGGGGAGCCCGGGTTCGAACTGGCAACCTTACGGTTACCATCCAGGCACTCTACCCCTGAGCCACTGCCGCCCCTGCCGCCCCTATCTATTCTATGCAATGATTTTAGTCCAGTTGTGGGAATTATGTGGTGTGGCTGTTGCTCAGTGGGTGTTCTTTAGAAACCTCTTTGACTCCCAAGTGTCTGGCCTGGGGGGAAAAGATCCTTACAGTTCTGGCCTGGGATCTGCTGCAGGGGGCAAATATAAATGTCCCTCTCTAGTCTCTGGGCCACCAGCAGACCATCAAAATGTGTAAGATCTCTGGTGTCCATATGTACATTACATTAGGATAGCCATATGGTGTGTTGTTTTCATCCTAAATGCCTATACTCCATGAGTACACCCACACTCCCACACCACATAGCATGGGTGACCCTGGTGCAAAATCGGAACATGAAACCAAAATCGGAACATGAAAGAAAGAGAGAAGAAAATGAACGGAAACCCATCAACTTGACCCAATAATACCAGGAAAGCATCTGATGTGTCATTTTAGATTTTAGTGGGGTGGTGGATATTCAAAAATGGAAGATAATACAAGCTCACAGCGTGTCACTTAGCAAGCTGTTTGTACATCTCATAATTTTGAACATGTTTGAAAAATCTTGAAAGTGTGAGAACTAACTAAAGGCATTTGTGGAATGGGCCTCGGGTCAGACTGGGAAATATTAGCCAGCTGAGTGAGCTCCCTGACATTGAACAAGATCTGTTGCTTTTTGTCTGCCCTTTAGTTTATTTTATGCAGTTCACTCCTGATAAAATTGTTTTGTATGGCCTCATTGCCCTGGTAATATACAACAAATCATAGAGCTAACTCTATGTATGGCCTCATTGCCCTGGTAATATACAACAAATCATAGAGCTAACTATGGTATATTGTTACTTGAAAAGTCACAAAGTGAAACAAAAGTGCACACATTCTGCAGGTCTCTGAGGTCCTGTGCTCTTATGATTTGAGTTTATTTGAAAACTTAATATAAAATAAAATAATTAACCATTAATAAAATTGACAAACAATACTTTTAGCTGGCCAATAGGCCATGCTGTTTATTTTCTGCCCTGAAAACAGCCAAAATATAAAGGTATAAATGTATAGGGCATTTTATGTTTTTCTTTGTTTTTTATTTTTATTTTGTTGTCAATAAACTATAAGGACCTTTATTATGAAATGGTCTACAAAAGCAAAACTATATCTTTCTCAAAATGTATAATTAAATAATTCAGGATTATTTTTGGTTAGCAGCAGCACTTCCATTTAACCCTAGTTTGAATACTATTCTGCAGTATTTATATAGTGAGCTAAAGAATACATAATGTGCTTTATAAAACTATTTCTGAATGTATGGTTCAAAGGTTTGAATTGAGACAGATTGACTGAGCGTTTCTACCAGGGGAACAGATGGTGGCGACTTAATAAGGCACAAGTCTGTAATATTTCTTTGAAACTCACCATGACCCACATGTCCATCCCTGGTACTGCAGGTATGCTGACACATTCAGGTCATCTTTGGCAAAGGCCTTATTTTCTAATGTCACTTTTTTTTGTGTTTCCCCTTCTTTAGTTTTTGAAGCAGATTTTTTGCGCAGCAACAAATCGTAAGTTGGTCTCTCAACCCCCACCCCCTCCTATTTTTTTTTTTCATCCGTCTTTCTTTTTATTTCTTTTTTTACATTTCAGATCTGCTTTGCCCCCATGTGAAGTTCTTGTGAACTAGCCTGATTTCCTTCTAGATTCCCCAACACAAGTAGCATGTAGTGTTTTTTTCTTTTCGTTGTGTTGTGATGCAATCAAAACAAATGTTTTCTTAACTGCCGTTTTAGATTAGTTACCTAATAACAGACCCTCCCTCTTGTTCCTGGGT
Source organism: Electrona antarctica (assembly GCF_951216825.1). Classification (NCBI taxonomy): domain Eukaryota; kingdom Metazoa; phylum Chordata; class Actinopteri; order Myctophiformes; family Myctophidae; genus Electrona; species Electrona antarctica. The sequence continues at coordinate 17,847,720 of NC_136802.1, forward strand.
GACTCTATTACGGTGGCCCTATCACAGTGTATAGAAAGCTGTATATTAAGACTTAGTAAGTATAAAATAACACTAAAAAAATCTGATATAAAAAAAAAAGACTTCTCCCACAAACAATACAGTTTCCTTTAAGCACTTAACTAATCTTATCACTGCACTCACAATGCTTTTTCCATACTGTACATGAATACACAGTTGAATTCACCAGCATAAGGCCATCGGACAGTAAAGTGTTACCATGAATCTCTTGATGTTGATTACTGAAAATGAAAACAATTATTTGCTTTTTAATTAACACCCCATGCTCTGTGATTAAGGGCATGCGGCGTCCTTGGAATGTGATTGGCTGTGTGCATGGGGATTTTGTGGAATATACATACACACACATTCAATTATTTGTCTTTTAAGAAGGATTATTACTCTTACTGAAAGTACAATTTTTGCTATCAACTATCGGAATGGGAGTTATATTAGGCCCACATAAGCATACCCAACTGTGTATTATTAATTGTGCACTTTAGTAATGTCAAGGCTACATAAAATTCCCAGAGTTAGTCTGAAATTTTAGCCTGTAGATTTTTTAAGTTCCTCAGTCACATTACATTATAATTATGCACATACAAATTAAGTGCACATTCCTAATATCCTACAGCAGGGGTCTTCAACTGCGAGTCAGTCCGGGACCCCTAGGGGTCCTCAGTTACTACAGGGGGCTGGAAAATCATACTTTTTTCTTTTCTTTTTTTTTACATTTTATGAAACCCTAGCATCCCTATTCTGAGGGGTACTTTTGCTGTAAATAGCAGATCTGCAAGCTTTTAGATCTGCTATTTTCAGCAAAGTAGTTTGGTATAGAGGGGAAAAGGAGCAAACCCAGTATACTGTAGAGTCAACGGTGAAGTTTACTAGTTAGTACTTAGGGTGTAAGTGGTTTAAATGTCTGAAAATACATAACACAAATCAAACATATTAATGTCAACAAACCGAAAAAACATGAATTGATGCTGATCATAGTGCTGTCAAACAAGTCTATGAAATCTATTAAAACGTTTAATCTGCTACTACATAGCAGATTTATACAGTATTGGGGGGGGGGGGGGGGGGGTTGTCTCTGCTTCATCTCTCTCTCAGCTATAAGGGGTCCTTGGCCTGAAAAACGTTGAAGACCCCTGTCTTGTATAAATACACGGTCCCCTGTGCCAGTGATGCCGGCTGGCATCCAATCTGTGTTCCCAAGCATTAAACTATGAATTCTAGAGAGTCTTAATTTAACTCCTGACGGTTCATTTAAGACTCATGGTATTTACTGTCCACCCGGCACCGCACCAATGAATTCCTTGAATGAATACACTGCATGCCGCAGGCTACTACACCATACTGTGGAGTCCCATGATGAGACAGATACCGTATCTGTAGCCCCAGCTTTGCCAGGCTAGATACCCCATGAGTTACACAAGCAATCACAAACGATATCACAAACATAACCTCTTAGATTATTCATCAGTGCATAAAGACATGTTTTTAAGGCTAAATGAATGCTTAATTTATATGGTGTGCTGAAAAGGGCAGATCTATCAGCTCGCAATGTGTCGTCAGGCGATGTGTTGTGAGTTTGCAGAATTCATGCTTAATAGCCTATATCAAATTCACACCACCATAGACTGCATGGAACCTGGGAATTAGGAAAGCCTTTGTCTGTCTTTTTCATTTCCCCAGGGAAGCAAACCTTTAACCCCAATGAGTTACACAAGCAATCACACCCATAAGGCTGGCAGTGCCATGCTCTGCCCAGGTAGGGAGGGCATAAAATCTCTTAAACGGTAGCATTATCCTCATACCATAGGGACAAGGCCAAAATACTGGCTCAGACTTCAGGTTTCTCTTTGGAGAGATTATCCACTCAAAGTTAAACCTGACATTGTTTGTCAATAGTTTTTGTTCTAGTGTGAACATTGTTCACAATTATAAACATCCCTGGGTGCTCTGCAGTACTTAATACCGGCCCCCATGTGAGCACATCCCGTGTGGTAGCTGCTGTCATGTGGCCATGGGATGAAAACAACCCCGCCAAATCATGTAGAGAGGAGAGCATTAAGCACAGGCTTAGATAAACAATGTGATCTCCTTCTGGAAACAAGTGCCCAGAGAGAGATGGAGAGATTATAGGTCACAGTTTAGAGTTGTGAGCAGTGTTTTTTTTTGTAATGGCCGTAGCGGCATGCATGGTTTTCATTGTACGAGACGGTGTTGCCTGGTGAAAATAGTCTGATTGGCTATTTAATCTATTTTAGATTTTGTTTTAACATTTTCTCATATGACATTCATTAACAGTCTATATGCATTAAAAAAAAGATACATACAATACATGCGCGCGCACACATGCATACACACACGCGAGCCTTTCTCTTAAAATAATATGTACAGTATGAGATATCCACTTTTCAGCACAAATGTCTTAAAAAGGTATTTTCAGTCCACGGTAGACAATGTATCTATAGGCTTTGCGACAGCATGGGTTTTGAAAGTGTTTTACTGTCCATTTTTTTGTCCGTTTAGGCTCAGCTGCTTTATCACTGTCATTCAATATTTTATACTATTGTGATAACAAATATGTATCCCCAACAGGGTTTTGTGTGGTATCCCCCCCCCCCCCCCTCTTTTACATCCTGGCACATTCCCAACTTTGTTCACAGAGGTAGTTTTCCATTAAATCTCTCTAGGAGTTGCTAAAAATACAACACATTTTGTTTTGTAGCTGTACTACGGTAGTTTTCACCCATAGTGACTATACAGCTCCCATAGTGGCCAATCATTGAGCCTCCCTCCCTCCCCCCAGGATCAGGGGGGACAATAACAACACTCTTCTCTCCAACAGAGTCAGGCAGGCAGGCAGACCTCCACCGCCAACTCTACAGACACAATGGAGTGAGTGATGGCAATTTCAAACCCCAAACACACAGTATATTGTTCTGTAATACTACTATTATCGTAGGCTACTATGTTTCAAAAGCTGAAATATTACATAACGATGACAACATTAAAAAATATTTGTGTATACTAATTTGCTCATTGTCAGTACTTTATCTTAAAACCCAATGACACAGGCCTGTTTAAGATAAAGGTGTTAAAGATAAAGTATATTTTAACATGTATTTTTCATCCTATTGCTGCATCAAACATATGAACATAGCCTATTGTAAAGTATGGGAATGCACATTAACAAAAAGTGTATTTATAGCTGTGGGTGTTTGCTGTAAGTGTGATGTACTGTATTAGTTCTCTGAAATAAATACTGTAGCCTACCTGTGAATATCTTACACTATATAAATACACAAAGTGTATACTGTTGACAGACAAATTGTCATCTTGTCAGGAGCCTTTGCAAGTTTATTGATGTTCAACACAGAATAGCAATTCTTTTGTGCTTTACCTAAAGCCTAAGGCATTATGTCCATTGAAAATAATCATATACTGACCTACTAAAAGTATAAAAACATGTAACATGTTTATGGGCAGAATTAAAAGTTGGCACAGTTGGCACAAAGCAACTCAGCTGAGCTTCATCGAGGATTCATATAATATAACAAGTTTCAGTCAAGCTGAAAAGTCACCTCCAAACCCAATGCAAACGGCCACACATTCACACCAGAACAGAATCGCTTGAATGGTGGGATATATAGCGGAACAGAAATGTGTCATGGCACCCAAGTGGAACAGGAATGTCATCACTCAGTTTCTAACAGAAGCATATGCCAAAAAATTACTCAACTCTCTATCTCCTCTTTCCTCTCCTCCTTTCTCCCCCACCCCTTTTTTTCCCAGTTGGTCTTCCGCCACCGCCAGTGACCTGGCCAGCAACGTGACCAACAAGACGGACCCCCGTTCCCTCAACTCGCGCGTCTTCATCGGCAACCTCAACACGCTGCTGGTCACCAAGAACGACGTGGAGGCCATCTTCTCCAAATACGGGAAGATCGTGGGCTGCTCCGTGCACAAGGGCTTCGCCTTTGTCCAGTTCGCCAACGAGAGGAACGCCCGCACCGCCGTGGCCAACGAGGACGGACGCATGATTGTGGGACAGGTGCTAGGTGAGTGAGTTCGAGTTGTGTAGTGGTTCTCAAACCTTTTCATGTCAAGGACCCCCAAAATGATGCTCATTAGCCTGCCGAACCCCCATTTGAAAATATATGCCAGTGGACCCCCCATAAGAGAAGATTTGTACGGCTCTAGCAGTGATTTTCAACCATTTTCATTTCAAGGGCCCCCCCATACTGTATAAATCTGCTATGTAGTAGCAGATTAAACCTTTTCATAGAATTAGGCTACGGTCCCCCTATTTAATTGCATTTCTATCTCTGGAACTCCCTCAAGGACCCCACTTTGTGTGTGTACGTGTGTGGTTGGACTACACTGCTCTGGATTGCTGTGTGATGGTCATAAGACCAAAACAGTAGGTGAGCAGAGAGTAATTCTGCCTGTAGACCGAAAGCCTTTTGGCTGAAAAGTAGATATTTCCCGATGCTGGAGACTGGGGGTTCAAATAATCCAGACTTGACTTGTGACATTGTTTGATGTGTGCAACACCAAAAGGGTGATACAGTGGGTCACCCTCATGAGCCTTTTATTGTATGCTATTGCTAACTAGACCGGGAAAGGCAGTAGGAGTGAAGCAAATGCCTTCTTCACTTGAGCACAAAAATAACACACGCACGCACACTGACTGACTGACTGACTGACTGACTCATAACATGTTAATTGGAATTTCACACTTCATGTCACTCTCTCTCTCTCTCTCTCTCTCTCTCTCTCTCTCTCTCTCTCTCTCTCAGACATCAACCTGGCAGGTGAACCGAAGCCCCACAGATCAAAGACAGTGAAACGGTCTGCGGGAGACATGTACAGCAGGTGTGTTTTCAGCGTGGCATTTTTTCTATCATCATTTCTAGTAAGGTTGCATGCATGTGTGTGCACTGCAGTATGTTACTGTGTGTACTGTACATGGCTTTAGTTGATCCTCCTACAAGCATGTCATCTACTTATCTGTCTTTTTCTGTGCACAGCAGTCCCGCCTCATTTGAGCTGGACTACGACTTCCAAAGAGATTACTATGACAGGTGAGTTATACATTTTTATTTTCTTGCGTACAAGTGTGTATGCTCGCGCGCGTGTATGCTCGCGCGCACACGCATGTGTATGCACACACACACACACACACACACACACACACACACACACACACACACACACACACACACACACACACACACACACACACACACACACACACTTTAATGAATGAATATATAGGTAAAGGTGCACACAGAAATGTTGCTAAACATTCAGCGAAGGTCAGAGACTACATTCCAGTGTATGTGTCTCTACATACAGTATGGTCGTACATAATGCAGTATGTATGTAGCCTATGTATCATCCACTCCATAGTCCATACACTTGACATTTGCTGGGTGTATTGCTGAGAACCTATAAGAATGTGCAGCTCTACGCAGTGGTGATTTTGACAGCAAATTTAGATTTTAGTTTTAGTCATATAGTCTCACTTGAATAGTTGTCATTTAGTTTTAGTCACATTCTAGTCACCTGGAATCTTTTAGTCAACTAAATCTACGGTTGATTTAGTCGATGATTTTGGCGGGTCTTGATGGTGTCGTAATGGCTGATTTTACACTTGCTGAAAATAGCCGATCTACAAGCTCACAGCGCGATGTGTTGTGAGCTTGTATTTTCAGCATGCAACCAAGAGTAAAATTGTCTTTTACTTATACTGGATCTCTTCTCCACTAGTCCCTTCCTAACTTAATAGTGTCGTTTTTTGAGTGGTGCAACCACTCCAAACCACTCCAAAGAACAGCAATGATGTCCGTGTTGTTCACCTATGTGTTGTTCACCTATGTTTGTGACTATGTATCATGTTTGTGTGTGACTCATGAGTACCAGTAGGGGCGCTGTTGTGCCAGAGACAGAGAGATAGTATTAGACAGATAGATAGTATTGCCCTGTTGCCTGCTAATTAGAGAGAGAGAGAGAGAGAGAGAGAGAGAGAGAGAGAGAGAGAGAGAGAGAGAGAGAGAGAGAGAGAGAGAGAGAGAGAGAGAGAGAGAGAGAGAGAGAGAGAGAGAGAGAGAGAGAGAGAGAGAGACGATATATATTTATTTTATTGTACAATTTTGAGAGAGAGAGGCATAGACGAAATATAAAACAGAGGCAGCAACACAGCCACGCACACTGTATGCTGTGAACGGAACGCGAGTTTTTTTTTCCTAGGATGGCTGCGGGATTCGAGGAATTTGGAGCGCTGTGATTGGTTGTCAGTGGAGTAGGAAGCGCTGGGCTGTCGGAACAGCTCATGGAACAGCTACACAAGTTACTTTACTAAACTATAGCAAAGCACATACAGGGAACTGGAGATGTTAACACCCCAGGGGTGAGTGGCATATGTAGTAGCCCCATATGTGCGTAGGGAGAGGGCACATATGGGGCTACATATGTAGCAACACACATGAACGCGTCGCGTGTGTGCATGCGTGCAGCCTACTGTAGTAGCAAAAAAGTAACGTTAGCCTAGCACGTAGCAACACACATGAATGCTGCTTGCGTGCATGAACGTGGTGCGTGTGTGCGCGTGCGTGCACGTGTAGTGTGTGCATGAACGCGGTGTGTGTGTGTGTGCGTGTGTGTGAGACTGGCTCAGTATGTTCTAACCAGGAGTTTAGTAATGTATAGGCTGCACTGGGAATTCCACTTCTCTTTCAATCAGCAGAGACAGCACTCATCACTTCTTCAGATCAGCCTTGCTGGTCTGGTTAACCTGGGCATTTCCCAGAGTATAATTTGTCAGTGTTGTTCCTTGTATTTCTTTTTGAGTGGTGCAACCACTCCAAGGAACAGCAATGTCCGTGTTAACCTATGTTTGTGACTATGTATGTCCGTGTTAACCTATGTTTGTGTGTGACTCATGAGTACCAGTAGGGGCGCTGTCGTGCCAGAGAGAGATAGTGCTGCACTGTTGCCTGCTAATGAGAGAGAGAGAGAGGGGGGGGGGGGTGTAAGGGGGGGGAGTTGCACCACTCAGTTCACACGGGTGTGATTTTTATTTGTTGAGGGAAAATTTAATTTTCATTTAGTTTCCATTTCATTTTCGTCAGTGAAGAAAGGTAGTCGACGAACATTTTTCGTCCTAGTATTAGTTGACGAAATCAACATTGGCGTATTGCTGAGAACCTATGAGCATGTGCAGTGTGTAGATTAAGTTATTTGGTCAGAAAGAACCGGCCAGATCCGAACGACAGGCATGGGTGCATCCATCCATCCATCGTCCTTATTGTGCCTCTCCATCTTTTTAGGGTGTACACCTACCCGTCACGCGTTCCTCCGCCTCCACCTCCTCTCTCACGGGCCGTCATCCCCTCCAAGCGTCCCAGAGTCAGTCTGAGTGGCGGGGGCGGTCGACGCAAAACCAGCTTCACTTCCTCTAAGAGCAGCCAGAGGACCTCCCGTGCAAGTAGGACACACGCACGCACGCACTCTAACACACACACACACACACACACACACACACTCCTCCAGCCAGAGGACCTCATAATTAATGATGCACGATATAATCGGTAGCATATCGAAATCGGCCATAAAAATGCCATATCGTTATCGGATCGGTCTCAAAATAATCCCGATTATTTTCACAGATATTGATGACGCAATAATAATGTGACCGTCAATGGCTCTGTCGCCTTTTTTTGTGTCTTTCTTATGTTTGAAGGCAGCATAATCCGTATAATATCAGAATCGGTCAGAATCGGTATTGGCAGATATGACCCTGCAAATAATCGGAAAATCGGATATCGGTCATAATTTCATAATCATGCACCCCTTTCAAACAAACACTAATTATTATAACAGCAGAAGGGAGTTCCAACCGCGCCTCAAGCCTATGGCAGGCCAGTCTGGTGCATCTCAGAGGCAGGACAGGTTGCAGGAGGAAGGAAGGCGTACGTTGTCTCTTTTTTACTTGCACCCTGATAATAACATAAGGGCTTAAACTGTCCGAGTTGCTCCAGTGCCTTCCTTCCTCCCACTAATTAGCAACTCACTAATTATTAATTATTATGAGTTATAATAATTAGTGTTTGTTTGAAATCCATCTGTTGGACTGACTGATTGTCTTCCTCTCGCCACAGTGAAGGTGGATGACCTGCAGACCATTAAGAGAGAGCTGACCCAGATCAAACATAAGGTGGACTACCTGCTGGAGAGCCTGGAACACATGGAGAAAGACCACAACAAGAAGTCAGGTAGGCATGCAGGCATTTTACTTGCAGGCAGGAACTGTATGCGGGCATTACATTAATTTTGCTCCTGTGCCACTAAAATGTGTGACGCCCTACCAATGGCCATTAAGAAATGTGAATCCCTAGACTCCTTCAAAACCGCTCTCAAAGAGCACTTAATTGCGGGTGGCTTCAATTCGAAACTGGCCCCTGTAAAAATAAAAACGTAGCATTATCGTAGTATAGTAACGTATAATAACGTAGTATCATGAATCCACAAAATCCCAGAGGATAGCACTTTAAAGGCATTACTGAAAACACTTATTTACAAAGTCTAGTAGTAGTAGTTCTGATGAATTAAAAATGGTGGACCCTGTTGTAAACAAGTGTAATGCTTAATCATGGTGTCGTGCACAGTAACAGTTTTGTATTGACTTGTGCTTTCGTTTGAAATGTACCCATTCTGCATACTGTGAAATAAAAATTTCAATCAATCAATCAAAGTCCTCGATGGAAATAAACAAATTGACAGGGGAAATGACATGCATAATGCATGCAATACATACTGTAGGTCTCCAGCAGAACATTGATGCTTAGCGGCCAGCGACCTCTAGTGTAGCAAAAGCTGTGTCCACATCATGACATGTACAGTATCACAATTCTCAGGGGTAGTATGGAAGAGACTGCTTCTCCTCTGTACTATTCTCTTCCTCTTATCACCTACCATTTCCTCTCCCTACAGAACAGAAGAGCCAAAAGCCAGAGCCGGGGGAGGTGTCTCCCCTCCACTCCTCCACATCCAGCAAGAAGGAGGACAGCCTGAAGAGGGACAGAGAGAGGGACAGAGATGACCTCCTGAACGACTCGGAGGAGGAGGGAGATCTGTTGGAGGAGGAAGAGGTGAGTGGGGGGGTTGCAGAGGGTAAAGAAGCCAGGCTCGCAATGAACCTTGAAGCAGGGATTTGTACTCAAGTGTATGTGTAGTGTAGTGTAGTGTAGTGTAGTGTAGTGTAGTGTAGTGTAGTGTAGTGTAGTGTAGTGTAGTGTAGTGTAGTGTAGTGTAGTGTAGTGTTTCACAGAAAACATGTCCTATATACATGTATAACAGAGCTAAGGTGATAGCATTAAAGCCTTGGTTTAAGTTGGTTATCATACCACAAATTGGCAGAGTGACGTACACGCAGAGTGACGTACAAAAACAATTCACTAGATGTGACTGTGAAAAAATAAGGAGGCAGACTAGAGAGATGCATGGCTTCTCATTCAAAGTCTTCTCGAGCTATGGGGCTACTGTAGCAGCCACTGTACTTGCACTGCCACCTACTGTCCATAGGTTGGACTGAGCACCCTGCAAATCAACTTAACTTTACTGTCAAGTCACATCAGGTGTATAAGAGTGTGTGACATTTTTCAGTGCAAGTTATAATGTATCAAATAGCGCTACGAGCTTGTAGATCTGCTATTTTTTTTTTTTTAATCGTGAACATGTTTTTAACTCAAATCTTTGCTTCTGGGGGTCCCTGGTACAAAATATGTTGAGATGGGGGTCAATGGCCCAATACATATCATTTTGGGGGTCCTTGACATGAAAAGGTTTGACCACCACTGATACAGAAACATAGGTTTTCAGAAAATTGTCAGGATTTACAAGATATTTGTAAAGAAAATTGTTCAAAAAGTCACAGCGCTCTGGTCAAGGCGGTCGTGTTCACACACTGACACCTGCCCTCTCTTACCCAGCAGGTGAAGAGTAGAGGGAGAGAGGAAGAGGAGGAAGAGGAGGGAGAGCAGGAGGAAGGCGAGGATGATGGAGATAGCATCAACGGAGAAGACCCCTAAACACCACACCTAACACAGACACACACACACACACACAGACACACACGCGCACACACACACACACACACACGCAAACGTGTTGCATAGGATTGTATTAGCACACCATACTGCGGTCATTTTTTTATTTGATTGGACACATTTCCACAATTCGGTGTGTTGTAGCTCATCTCTCCCATTCATCCTCAAACACACTCACACAGACACACAAGTACGTCAAATATATGTTCGTCCTTCTATATCTTCCTCTTACTTTATCTTTGCTTCTTTCATACTTTTGTTAACCATCACCCTTTTCTGCCACTGGAGAGATGCAAAAATCCCAGAATGGTACATTTACACCAAATTGTCATTTAGTCTGGGCTGAACGTATATAGCTCATGTCAAAATCCTTTTATCACTCAAACTAAATCAGCATTTCCACCACACGCTTGGCTTGAATAGCTTGGCTTGAGTGTAATTGTGCCGTGGTATAATCTCACGTCTACACAGAGGGTTACATTTTAAACGGCTTGAGCCGCATTCTGGGGGCAAAGACTCAGCAAAGATAGCGAATCTACAAGTTTGTAGATCAGCATTATTATTTAGTTTTTAGCAAAGATATCGTGTATAGGGGAACAATAAGTGGTAGCCTAGTATAGACCTGTGAGGGACTGTGGTCAACTAAGTAAAAGCATACAGGGTTTAAGTGCTTAACCCGACACTACAGCAGCACATCAGGTGATTTGAGTAATTGCCTCCTACCCGCACCCCATACCCTGCACATGAAGCTATGGTAATGGGCTATATGCACACAGAAAAAAGCCGTTTCCACACTTGGGTGTCTAGGCGCAGCAGTTTTCCGCTCAGAGCCGGCGTCTCTTCCTGGTTTTTAGACAGCTGGTGGATGGAAATTAAGCTCCACCCATGCGGCTGAATGCCGCGGGGGCAAGCGTTTCCGGGAATCTGGCCGCCGCGGGCTCACGGCATTCAGCCGCGTGGGTGGAGCTTCTTTTCCATCCACCAGCTGTCTAAAAACCCGGAAGAGACGCCTGCTCTGAGCAGAAAACTGCCGCGCCTAGACGCCTAAGTGTGGAAACGGCTTAACTATTCCTACTTCCGGGCTGCTTCCCTACTCGGTGTTACCGATGATACTAATTAAGGCTCTGTTCCATTTAGTGTGCCGTGCACTCAAAACGTTTTAATAACCTTAATAATGGGTTACGCCCTACGGGTCCATTTGGTTCCATGTGTACACTCTCAGAGTTTCACACCCGTATGGGGCCATTTGGAACCCACTCAAGGACACTTTGAGACCCACTGGTGTAGCAGTGGGTGCAGTGTTTCCATTGAGCCAACATGCAACAATAGCAGCACCCTGACTCTGTTTGACCAGAATGGAACAGTTCATTAGTAGTATCGGTAACGCCTATATCCAAAATGGCGTGTGTGCATATTGTGTGCCCATTGGCACATGATTGGAGGCCGCACCTGGTGGATACTGAGGTCTTCTGTAAAAACTGCCTCGTAGCCTCCAGCAGATGGCAGTGTAACATCACTTCACTCATAATAGGACACAAAGACATTTTTTACTGTTGGTTGGGCAATGTTTTATTTTTTTTAACTGTTCAGCATGGCAAATAAATAATATAAGCCTGTGCAAGAAAACACCATGGGATTATGCAACTGTGCTCAATTGCTCTGAAATGATTCACTTTTCTTTCATTGCTATACTGTTGTTAGGCTGTGAGGCGTTGTGACCTTAACTGACCTTGACTTGTGTAACGCTGTACCGCCCGCTCCATGTTTGTTGGTTTCTGTTTAGTGTGTTGCATTTATGTTTGACTGCACTTGGTGAGTTTGAATAAACATGTTTTCCAAGCCGGATCACAGCACCTGTTTCTCTGAATCTAGAATGCCTGCGTGCGTGCAGGAAGGAACATTGTTAATGTAGCCTATGGGGCTGTCTGCATGGAGTTTAATAAGGCAAATATAAAACCTATATTCAGCTGGCTATGGCCGTTTTTAGCCCAAGGAGTGTTTTTTGTGCAAAACTAATGCTTGGAATGGATTCAGAATCATGAAACCCCCCCTAGTTTGACATGTCACATGCTACAAAAACCATAAGGAAAATCAGAAAATCTAGCCTTATATAGGTTGTTAATGGTAATGTCACATATATCCCACTATGAAAGACATCGCTCAATACCAACAGCCGGTCAGCAAGTGGATTCATTAATGTATGTATATGACAATATTTTAGGCCAATAAAAAAAACGATATACCAAATTTCCCACTTGAAACAAAAGAAGGCTGTTGGCTGCCGGACTAAAACGGATTGTAAATTAGAAAGAGGGATGAATAATGGCAGGCAGCCTTTGCGTTTTAAATGTGATTAAAGTGAGACCAACAGAAGTCACAGCCGGGGAAATCATGACACGGAGGCCGGTGATGAAGGCATGGAGAGAAGATAGATGACAGCGGAGACCGGTGATGAAGGCATGGAGAGAAGATAGATGACAGCGGAGGCCGGTGATGAAGGCATGGAGAGAAGATAGATGACACGGAGGCCGGTGATGAAGGCATGGAGAGAAGATAGATGACAGCGGAGACCGGTGATGAAGGCATGGAGAGAAGATAGATGACACGGAGGCCGGTGATGAAGGCATGGAGAGAAGATAGATGACAGCGGAGGCCGGTGATGAAGGCATGGAGAGAAGATAGATGACAGCGGAGGCCGGTGATGAAGGCATGGAGAGAAGATAGACGACAGCGGAGGCCGGTGATGAAGGCATGGAGAGAAGATAGATGACAGCGGAGGCCGGTGATGAAGGCATGGAGAGAAGATAGATGACAGCGGAGGCCGGTGATGAAGGCATGGAGAGAAGATAGATGACAGCGGAGGCCGGTGATGAAGGCATGGAGAGAAGATAGATGACAGCGGAGGCCGGTGATGAAGGCATGGAGAGAAGATAGACGACAGCGGAGGCCGGTGATGAAGGCATGGGGAGAAGATAGATGACAGCGGAGGCCGGTGATGAAGGCATGGGGAGAAGATAGATGACAGTGGAGGCCGGTGATGAAGGCATGGGGAGAAGATAGATGACAGCGGAGGCCGGTGATGAAGGCATGGGGAGAAGATAGATGACAGTGGAGGCCGGTGATGAAGGCATGGGGAGAAGATAGATGACAGCGGAGGCCGGTGATGAAGGCATGGGGAGAAGATAGATGACAGCGGAGGCCGGTGATGAAGGCATGGAGAGAAGATAGATGACAGCGGAGGCCGGTGATGAAGGCATGGAGAGAAGATCGATGTTTTATAGCCAACGGAAGACTGGCGACAGATGGAGGAAAAGATGACAGATGGAGAGAGATAACATCATTAGTGCAAAACAAAGGTTTTGTGGCTTTTGGCGGCAGGACAGGGAGATGAGAGAAACAATGAAATTGACATGACATAGTTAATATCTGTTTGCCACATGACGTTAATCCCTATGGCTCAGATAGGCTACATGCCACAAAAGGTTCATAATCTTTTCAATGTAACACTTGTGTTTATGACAATACTATAGACCATATACACTGTAGTGTCAAGGATATTCTAATCCACCAGGTTCCCAATCTGATGGTGCCCTCACCCCAAGATTAGTTTGTATTGATAACTGGATTGAAAGTTATTTCTGTACATTGTTGCGACCGCAGGTTGCAGTTAACTATGGAATCTATAGCATGTGTGTGTTGGTTTGTTGGTTGGTTGGTCACCCCAGGCAAGACCCCATAGGCCTATATGGTGCCCAGGTCCTCGTGACATCACGTGACATCAGCCCACATATGGTGCCCAGGTCACCGTGACACCACGTGACATCAGCCCACATATGGTGCCCAGGTCACCGTGACACCACGTGACATCAGCCCACATATGGTGCCCAGGTCACCGTGACACCACGTGACATCAACGATGGATATCCCTGATGTCATAGTAAATGCAACCTTGCTGTCGCAGTTAGGCCCATATATGGAGATCCCTTATGTCATCAATATAGGCCAGCAACTCTACATCTGACCTCAAACCCTTAGATCTCCATATTGTTCTGACATTCCATATGTTGATCCTTCCCCATCCATCCTTCCTCCTCGATGTCTCCCTTTTGACTTATAACTGTCCATTCAAACTCTAGACGGGCTCCCGGGCAGCTGGCAAAAACTAGAGTTCTAGAGTTCTAGCAGAAAAGGCCCACCTGTCCATTCAAACTCTAGACGGGCCTGCCCCAAAGTTATTAGTGCAGCCGCACTAAAAACGTTCTCAACAGTCCGGCCCGGCCCTACGTGGGCCCTCATCAAACCCTGTACACTCAAGAGAATGTCCCCGCTACCACCCTTAGATCTCCATATACTGTATGGAACTGACCTGTTCTGACATTCCATATATTTATCTGACCTCATCAAACCTCCTTATATGGCCAGTACAGAACTCATTCCATGTTGGTCTGACCCCCCATTCCAAAGCGCCAGCGGTCGCCCAGCAGTTTTCCGCCAACGAGGCGGATGCGTGCACGCCACTTCTCGCCCTCAGGCGTCTTACTGGTAGTATGTGTTGATTGATTGAAAATTGTATATTAACAACAGTTTGTAGAATGGGTATACAGTTCAGGGGAAGTACAGATACAGTACAACACAATCTGCTAAGACGATAAAACCAGAAAAAAGCACTAAGACTTGTTTATATAGGAACCTCCAAGTAAGCTATGGGACAACTACACACAGATGAATAACTAGTCTGCAGCATTTTCTGTTATTTCACAGATGCGTGCGTGCGTGCGTGCGTGCGTGCGTGTGCGCGACGTGCGTGTGCGCGACGCGTGTGCGTGCCTGTTGTGATGCATTGAACAGCTTTTGCCTTTGAAACGAAAGCCTTATTAGCTCACATGTCCTCACAATATGTGACTTCATAACAGTCATTTGGTTCAATTTACCAAGTGCAAATTAATTAAGTGATGAAAGTAAAGCTCACATGACTACTTGCTGGACGAAAGTTTAGAGAAGTAGGCCTGTGACCATTTCACTTATCTATAAGTCATTGATCCAGCTGCACAGTATTAATGTTAATTTAACTTTGAGTGCTACTTATTTTAACGCTACACTGAGGATTATATTAGTGTGTGATCTCCCCCAGTCTACCACTGAGGTGTCCTTGAGCCAGTCGTGTAACCTCCAGATGTTTCAAGGACCATACCACCAGCAATACTAGGCCTATATATGCATCGTCTAGAGCATTGGTTTTCAACCAGTGGTCCTTGAGGGGGTTCCAGGTGGTCCCCATGCAGCTAAATGATGGAGAGTTGGGTAACCAAATGGACCCTTGTGTATGTTTAACCCTTATATAACTCTTGAGAGTGTCAAATGAAACCAAATGGACACGTAACCATAAACATTTTACGCTCTCAAGAGTTAAACTATTGTTAAACAAGAAGTTTACACAATTAGAGAATGTAGAAGAATTGTCTTTTTGATTGTTTGCCTGTTATCTCCTATACCTATAGCATGGAATTGTGGACAAAATGTTATCCAACGACAAAAAAATATTCAAAGTTTTGAGTCTGCAAGGCTAAATGTCATCAAATGGTGGTCTGTGGCTCAAATGGCGAAGAAATAGTGGCCCTTGATATGAAATGAGTTGAAAACCACTGGTCTAGAGCAGTGGTTTGCAACCTTTTCCATAAGGCCCATTATGTTTTTGGCCATTTGAGCCACAGACCACCATTTGATGACATTTAGCCTTGCAGACCCAAAACTTTGAATATTTTGTTGTTGTTGGATAATATGTTGTCCACAATTCTAGCTTTTGGCTAACGTTGATGTGATGCAGATGTTTTAACAATAATTTAACTCTTGAGAGTGTAAAATGAAACCCAAGGGACAAGTAGGGTAGCTGATCTACATTGTCTTGTGTTGTTGCAGTGCGATGCACCGTGAGCTTGCAGACTCGCAGAGCATTTGAAGTCTGAAAACATGACATTCTTTGCCATTTCTTTTTACATGCCCAAAACATGGATGTCAGGGTTAAAGTGGTTAATGAATGCGAAAACAGGACGTGAACAACAAAATCAAATTCTTCCTTGGAAAGTCTCCACAACAACATCACGCCTGTAATGAATGGATTCACATGACCTCGGCCCATGTGACGCTAGCCTAACTGGGTGTATGTATACGTCACCCTTGATCAATTATAAAGTCTTAACGTGACTAAACAATGTAATCAATACACAGGGGATGTTATGTTAGGCCATGGCATAATAATAGTTAGATGGGGAACATTGCCCAGTCCAGCAGAATCAATGGCTCAGTGGCACAGATAAGCTTTATGAGTAAATGTTCACAAGCATGGAAGGCATATACACTTTATACAGTGTGTCCCCCCCCGCCTCTCTCGCTCTCTCTCTCTATATAGCTCTCGCTTTGATCTCTTTATGTCTCACCCATCATCACACATACTGTACATATAGAGATTATGTGTGTGTTTATTTACAGTACAATATAACTAGCACATGCACTACTTAAAGTCCATGATATATATATATATATATATATATATATAGTATATATATATATATATATATAGTATACGACATCATAAGCGCCATGTTTACACATACACCCAACCACGCTTATAGGGTCCCTGTGATGATGCTTAATTAGTGCTATGGATATCATAACCAAAGCGTCTTCATATATTGATGCCCCCCATGCTGTAGATATGATTGATTATACTTCCTCTTCCGTGTTTGACATGATGGGAGTGCAGCATTGTGAATGTAAATGTTTATAATATATCAGTCCATGCAATATATAACCATGGTGGAAGAAGTAGGCTACTATAAGTAAAACAATTGTTTAATTCATAATTTCCAATAATAATCAAAACCTACAAAGTAACTATAGTAAAAAATTGTAGTGTACAAGTACAATATTTGCCTCTATTGATGTAGATGTAAAAGTACAGACATTTTAAAATACTCTGTAAAGTAACAACAGTGGATTTTGTACTTGAGTACATGTACTCAGGTACATTACACCAGGTGTACACCAGTGGGGTCCGGGGACCCCCAGAGGTCCTTGAAGGAGATCCAGGGGGTCCCCAGCTAAATGATAGTTTGGAACCAAATGGACCCTTGT
Organism: Electrona antarctica; assembly: GCF_951216825.1. Classification (NCBI taxonomy): domain Eukaryota; kingdom Metazoa; phylum Chordata; class Actinopteri; order Myctophiformes; family Myctophidae; genus Electrona; species Electrona antarctica. Next base: position 17,864,990 of record NC_136802.1, read on the forward strand.
GGGTCTGTAACTCAGAGTGTACAAATGGAACCAAATGGACCCGTCCATTTGGTTCCATTTGTACACTCTCAGAGTTAAATTAACATAGATTTTACAATATAAATTGGGGTCTCAGAGGTAGAAATGCCATTAAATGGGTACCCGTCTGTAGACTAATGAACGTCTGTCATAACCCGGCCCGTTGGGCCATGACAAATGGAGGAGGACGCAGTAACAGTGTTCAAATAACAATAATTTATTCACAGAAAAGGGTAACTAATAATAATAGGTCAAATAATGCTTACAGAATGTATGAGATGTGGAAGTCAGTGAGATCAGTGGTGTCAGTGTGGATGTGTGGATAGTATGGTGAATGGGTGTTGTAGTGTGCAAATCAAACAGGTAAGGGAAAGAAACAGAAAGGTGCTGTCATCTGGAGAGGGAACCGATAATGGCTGGCAAGCCCTCTTTTATAGGAGGTTCCAGGAGCACTGGCCAGGTGCTCCTAATACACCTAATGAGGAGTCTGTAAGTGGGCCGACGCCCACATGATCTGTGAGAGAAACACACACAGGGCAGTACCATATACACAGCATAGGCCCTGTAGGCCAGGCCAAGGGGCCGTGACAACGTCAAACTGGGGGTCCTTGACATGAAAAGGTTTGGGAACCACTGCATTACACCACTGATTTAATTACTATCAGTCCCTATAGAGCGTCGCAGTCCCGCCCCCTACCAGGGCCCAGGAAATGATTCTCCGTTCATTTTCCTCAAGACATTTCAGAAAGTATTTAAAGACGTTTACGCCGCGGACAAAGCCAACTCGAGTCGTGACAAATCATGACGACAAACACAATTTTTGGGCCGAACAAATAATTAGAAAGAAGAAAAAACGGGAGGTTACAACACTTTTTTTGTTGTTTTTCTTCTTTGTAATTATTTGTTTGGTCCAAAATATTGTTTGTGTTGTCATGAGTTGTCACGACTCGAGTTGGTTTTGTCCGCGGCGTAACCGTCTTTAAATAAATACTTTTTGAAATGTCTATGGGAAAAATGCATTGGGATTCATTTCCTGGGCCATGGTAGGGGGCGGGACTGCGACTCTCTATTCTGGGCATATGTCATCACATTTGTTGTGGGGAAAAAGGGGGAAGATCAAGTACAGAGTGCCCCCTGTCAATGAAGTATTCATAATAGGATTTAGGTGGTTGAACGCATGTGCACACAAATACAATTGCACTCATGTCTCTCGCTTGGGAGATCCGAGGCCTGTTTTAGTGTTTCTCCTTGCTGGCCACTCCCACATTAAATTACACCACATGCCTCATCAGCCCAACGCTTCCCTTCTCATTACTCACCTGAGTCCAACTTCTCCACCACCTATAAAACTGGACTCATTCTGCCTCATTCTTTGCTAGAATAGAACGTAATGTTGTTGGTGTGTCTTCCGGACTCCTGCTTTTCAGTATTTGATGATGTTTCCCAGTGATCCTCAGGTTTGACCTTCTGCTTGTTTTTTGAACTTTGACACGGCTAGCTCCTTTTTGTTGTGTTTGCCTTTAGGACGGATATTATGTTTTTTTTACTTCAGTTTATGTAAGCTTTTCCCTTTTGTTTGGTCAGACTCACTATTAAACCAGAGCCATAGAGTATAAGACAGAGTTACAACAACTCCGTTCTACATGGGGCCAGTCCAATATGGCGGCTCTTCTACATAGACTAAGGCCCAATCCCAATCCACTCCCTTGCTGACTCAATGAGCCCTCACTGACTTAGCTGCGCGTTCATGTGAAGTCTGCGAGGGCTTGAGGGATGTCCTATTGGAAATCGGTAAGTCAGTGAGGGCTCAGCCCTGCCCCTTTATGTGCCCTTTGCCAAAGTCAGCATCGATGCTGACTTTGGCTGACTTTGGCAAAGAAATTACCCACAGTTCATAGCGTTACCAGGGGAATGAGGGGGATCCTCCGAACGTCAATCATTTAAGTATGCAAATTAGTTATGTATCGTGGTTAGAATGTCAACACAATAGTTTCTCACTGTTCTCAAAGGGAGACGGAATGGAAGGATAGTCTATATATTCAATAACAATAATAATAATAAGGGAAATGATGAGAAATGAGCAAAGTAAAAGAGTGTGTGTAATATATTTGCATGTATTTGTATATGCAAATATATGCATAGGCCTATACAAAATGTATATGCATATATTTGTACGTATCTGTCAGTGGCGCAGCCAGAAATGCAAACAAATCGGGTATATCGGCTTTAATTTGCCGTATTTTCGGCTCTCGTTGGGGTTATATTGCACCCAGAGTGACAGCCAGGCTGTTCTTATTTTTACCTTTAGTTAACAAGACACAGACCCGCTGGAACGCTTCAAATACTGTCACACACACATCTGTCAAGGAGAAAACACAAAAAAGGGATTATATTTCCATTGCTGTCCTTTACGAGAGAGAGAGAGAGAGAGAGAGAGAGAGAGATGGTATGAGAGAGAAACCGAATTAGAAGATGAGAGCGAGGACTGTTACAGTGCCAGGGAGGTCATGACACGAGAGGAAAGAAAGGAACGACGGAACGAGGGAGAAAGGACGGGAGAACAGAGGAGAGGAGAGGAGAGGAGGGGGATGGATCTGTAAGCCTCCTGGGGCGATTCATCTTTGTTTGCCAACTGAGAGCTTTCTCTCTCTGTGTGTGTGTGTGTGTGTGTGTGTGTGTGTGTGTGTGTGTGTGTGTGTGTGTGTGTGTGGCGTGGGCGCGGGCGCGCGGGTGTGCGTGCGTGCGTCTAGCAATGTTCAAGGCAAGCAGGAAAAAGTAGAAAGTGTGTGTGTGTGTGAGAGAGAGAGAGAAACAAAGACACAAAGACAGAGCTCGACTCAGGTACTTCTGCTTGTGTGGGCATGCTTCTTTTTGGCCGCTACACAAATGGTGTGTGTGTGTGTGTGTGTGGTGTGTGGTGTGTGGTGTGTGTGTGTGTGTGTGTGTGTGTGTGTGTGTGTGTGTGTGTGTGTGTGTGTGTGTGTGTGTGTGTGTGTGTGTGTGAGAGAGAGAGACTCAGTCAGA